>NC_056748.1:429430886-429455886 GCF_019279795.1 Protopterus annectens | reverse complement strand
TTAGGTAAATTGGACGTCAGTCAAGTGAAGTAGGCCCATATATATATATATATATATATATATATATATATATATATATATATATATATATTTAGTATGGGTCCCTATCAGATGATTGAGTTTTCACAAACTCGAAATTGACACAGTCGAGACCATATGACTGAGTTTTTGAAAATCCAAAACTTTTGAATGGAGATAGCGGTACAGTGAGGATCAGGAAATTTACCCTTTCCCTGTTGTTGTGCGATCTCGGAGTTGGTATTTATAATTTGCAAGGGGGGGTGCAGAGGTGATTGCCATATGACATATGAATTTCGAGTTTCTGAAAACTTGATCTTCTGACATAGACCTATATATATATATATATATATATATATATATATGGGTCTACTTCTAAATTTCGAACTTTCAAAACATCAACCTTCTTATCCCCCCCCCCTCTGCTTTTAGGAGTTCTGCTTTGAAACAGGAACCTTCTGAAGAAGTTTCATCTTCAGATGAGTTTCTTGCTTACTCAGCACAAATGGAATCTCCCTTGGGTTATGCTTCCCTCGAAGTAGATTCAAATGATGGTGATGGCCATGAGGAAGACATCTCTTTTGGAGAGAGAGTTTCCAGAATGAGAGATTTTTTCAAATGGGAAAGTTCCCATGTTTCAGAGGTACAGAAGAGGTACTATGACCTCTTACAGATGGACTCCCTTTCCCCTTCTGCTATTCCTCCTGTGTTGCCTGCCTTCCAGGATGCTTTTCTATCAGCTTCCAAAAGCCCCGACTCACAACCTCCTGCCCCAAAAAGGCTGGATAGGTTTTGCAAGGTCCCGCAGGACAGAAAATTTCTTTTCGAATGTCTTCCTGTAGATCCTGCTGTGACCTCAGTGTCTGTAGATAGGCTTTCCAGATTTCTGCCTTCCACTTCTGTCCTTCCCTCTGCTAAAGATCGTAAGATCATGGAGAGGCTAGGTAAGAAAGTCTACACATCTACTACTTTGGCCTTCAGGGCAATTAACAACCAAACTCATATGTCTAAGTATGTTTTGGCCCTGCTTTCACAGGCTTCATAGCTGCTTACAGACCTTCCAGACTCTGCAGCCAAGGCACAGCTTTCTTCCCTTTTGACAGCCTCTTCCCAAGTTACCCATCACTCCATAAAGTGCAGTTATCATGCAGCTGAGGAATCTGCCAGATCAGCTGCATCTGGAACTGTCCTTAGGAGATATTCTTGACTACGATTGCAGCCCTTAGGCATATTTTTGTGTCCCCAGTTGCTAAGTATCATAGGAATTACCCTTCCAAACCACATTTTGTGAGGAAGAAAACACATACCCTTCCTTCCTCTCCCAAGAAAGGGACATGCAGGCAGAGCTCTTCCAAAACTCAACCAGCTGCTCAAAAGCCCCCCTTTCCTTACAAACCCAGGTAGTCTGTGAATACCTGCCCAGACTCTCCAATATTCTTTTTTCCCAGTACCCTTCTCACTTTTTTTCCTCATGGACAAGCGTAGCCACAGACAAATGGATCCTTTCTATTGTCCAAAACTGTTATCACATGGTTTGGAAATCCATCCCTCCTTTCATGGGCATCCCTCAACCCCGTTGAGACCAGCTTCTTCATTTCCCACAGGTGCTTCGAGATCTGATCTCACAGGGGACCATTCAGAAAGTTTCCCTCTCTGCAAAGAGGAAGAGGGTTTTATTCCAAGATGTTTCTAGTCCTCAGAAAAGATGGTCCATGGAGACCCATCTTAGACCTGTCTCAACTCAACCTTTTTCTACAGGTTTCCACCTTCAGGATGCTCCCCCTCCAAACCTTGTTCCATCTCTTACTACCTCAAGCTTTCTGGTTTCTCTAGATATCAAAGATGCTTACCTTCATATCCTGAGTCACCCTGTTCAGGAAATTCTTATGCTTGTCTGTTGCTTCATCTCATTTTCAGTTCTGCGCTTTGCCCTTTGGACTCTCCATGGCTCCAAGGGTATTCACAAAACGCTTGGTTGCTGTCATTTCCTTTTGCAGATTTCATGGAATTCTTATTTATCCTTACCTGGAGGACCTGCTTATTCAAGCAGACCATCCACACATTCTGCTAAAGAATATTCAAACCACCATCTCCTTGCTCCAAAGCCTGGAGTTCATTGTCAACTACAAGAAGTCCCTCCCTCATCCCTTCTCAGGATCAGGTTTTCCTGGGTTGCAGGTTAAGAACAAACCTTATTGTGGCTTTTATGCCACTGCAAAGAAATGCATTCTCTAATAACCTATTTTCAACAGTTGCTCCCTCTAACTTCAGTGACAGCTAGAGAGTTTCTCAGAATGCTAGGGTTCATGGCATCTGTTATTCCCATGTTACCCTTAGCCAGACTTCACATTTGAAAATTCCAGTGGTGTCTGAAATCTCTCTAATCCCAACATATTCATCCTCTGGAGTTTGTTCTTCCTCTTCTCCCTTGTCTGAAGAAACAATTACAGTGATGGATTCAACGAATATCTCTGAATCCAGGCCTTCCTGTACAGCCTGCTCACCCTGTGCTGGAGCTATTTGCAAATGCTTCAGACCTGGGGTGGGGAGCGATGTTGGGAAACTTAAAAGTTCAAGCCCTGTGGTCTCCCTCCATAAAGAAATAACATATCAACATCAGGAAGATCAGGGCTTTGATTCTGGCTGTACAAACTTTCCATTCTTCTCTTCACCCAGGTCCCCTGAAAATGTTCATAGACAACACCACAGTCCTTTGGTATGTGTGTGTGTGTGTGTGTGTGTGTGGGGGGGGGGGGGCAAAATCATACCTGCTTTGCAGGCTGGCCCTTCAGGCTTGGCAGATTGCTTCTCAAGCAAAAGTCATTTTACTAGCTGTTTGTATTCCTTCAGCTCAAAATGTTCTGGCAAACACTTTAAACAGGTCCATGACACAAGCCCACAAATAGATACTTCACTGAGATGTGTTTCTAGGGGTCTATATGACTTGGTCGACAGTTCATATGATCAACTGTTTATTTGGTCGACAGTTCATTTGATCGACAAGCATTTGCCCCCTTCCCCAATGTTGTGTGACCCTGGAGTTGATATATATAGTTAGGGGGGTGTGGGGGGCACAGCCCCCCACATTGGGGGGTGTGGGGGGTGAAGCCCCCCACCTAAAATGCTTGTCGATCAAATGAACTGTCGACCAAATAAACAGTTGATCATATGCACTGTCGACCAAGTCATATAGACCCGTTTCTAGACATTCTCAACTGGTGGGGTACTCCTAAAATAAATCTGTCTACCTCCCCATTGAACAGACAACTTCCAAAATTTTGTGCTGGAGGCCCAGACCCTCTGGCATGGAAGGTGAATGCTCTCTCATTCTCATGGTAGGGAATGTATCTTTATGCATTCCTCCGCTTTCCACTCATTCAGAAAATTCAGCTGAAAAT
Source organism: Protopterus annectens (assembly GCF_019279795.1). Classification (NCBI taxonomy): domain Eukaryota; kingdom Metazoa; phylum Chordata; order Ceratodontiformes; family Protopteridae; genus Protopterus; species Protopterus annectens. Next base: position 429,452,470 of record NC_056748.1, on the reverse strand, counting down.
TCAACCAAAAATCTTGTTGGTGATACCCTTTTGTCCAAAACAGCACTGATTCCCTCTTGTTCTGCAACTAGACAAGGGCGATCATCACAAGTTACCTCACAGGGTGGATTTTCTCACACAAGACGAGGGATCTCTTATTCACCCACATCCAACAACCATGAGCCTGAAGCTGTGGATGATAGGTTTCTAATCCCTTTTTGACACCTTTTTTTTCCCTGAGGAAGTGATTCTAGTATTGCAGGAGGCCAGGAAACCTAATACTAGGAGATCTTACTTGTCCAAATGGAAGTGGTTTTCCATATTTTGTCTTAAGAAACATCTAGATCCATTTTCAGTGGATATTCCCCAATTCGTTCTTATTTGTGTGAGCTGCTTTAGGCTGGATTGGCTTATTTTTCTGTTTAAGGCCCACTTATCCTCCATTTCTACATGTCTGCCTCTATCTCCTCCTTTAGCTTCTAGGCTAGAGATTAGGCTTTTTCTTAAGGGTGTCCTTTATGTCATACTTCCCAGGAAACCTTTATCCTCCACCCTGGGATTTGAATTTTGTACTGCAAAAGCTTACTCAGGCTCCTTTTTAGCCTGCAAATTCAGCTTCTTTGAAGCTTTGCACATGGAAGACTATTTTGTTGGTAGCCATCACTTCTGCTAGAAGAGTTTCCGAACTTTAAGCCTTAACGGTTTCTCAACCTTTTTTTAATTTTCCACAAGGATATGGTCTCTCTCCGCACTAACTTCTCCTTCATACCTAAGGTGGTTAATGATTTGTCCCTAAACCAGTCAGTACCTACTTTCTTTCCTTCCCCTCAAAATTCCAGTGAAAGGGTGTGACATACCTTGGATGTATATAGATAACTTGTATATTTTACCTAGACAAGACCAAGTCCATTAGGAAATCAGAGCAACTGTTTGTTTCCTTTCATCCCAAGTCACTGTGAAAGCCTGTGTCTAAACAGACTATTTCTACTTGATCTTTAAGGCCATTTCCTTCTGTTTTGATTACCATGAAAAAACTCTCTCTTTCTTAGTAAAAGCTTATTCCACTATGGCTATAGCTTCATCTGGAGCCTTCTTCAAAGGTTTGAACACTGCCTCAATTTTGGGGGCAGCTATATGGTCTTCTGTCCACACTTTCACTAAGCATTACAAGCTGGATACTATCTCCAGGACAATCTTGCGTGACTTCATGGAGACTTCCTCTGCTCCAACATCCCTTTCACTTTCATGAGCTTTGGTACTCTGCCCCATGTTATGAATACTGTAACATGGGAATAGAGGAACGTAGAATAATTGTGTAAAATCTTACTATAACCATAGATGTCATTTTCTTCCATGTTGCAGTATTCTATTCCATCCTCCTTCCCCCTTGGGTCAAGCTTTTCTTTGGATGATATTTTGCTTCTACCTCATATCCTTGGGCTGGTGTTCTAACTGGGGCATTCAGTAATGAGGATGGTATGTGCAGACATCACTTTTATGGCCTTACATCTGCTGCTAGCCTATGTGCAATGTTGTGTGTACCATGCAGTAGTTTAAATTTTTGGTATACTGGCTGGATGTTCAGGTCACCTAGACGGGGAAGCTTACATGTTATGACTACTGTAACAAGGAAAAGAAGGACATCTATTGTTATGGTAAGATTTTACACAACTATTCTTTCTCCACTCACTACTCTATACAAAGACCAGGGGACAGTGAAATGTCTTTCAGGTGCCAGAATCTCTGACATCTCAAAGGCCCTTACGACCCTTGCACCAGACAAATATAATTATGAAAAGGTAGTTATGCATGTAGGGTAAATGACTAGGAGCAAACATTCCTTTGAGAAATGCAAAGACAAATGTCTGGATAAATAACTGGCATAATTTTAGGGAGATCAAGTTTGTGTCAACATGAAATGAGATGCTGGACAAGTCTTACTTGATTTGCAAAGGATTGTCTGCACTTTTTTAAAGGCTTCCACATACCAGCTAAAGCCTTTGGTTCCTTCACAGTACCTTTTTATTTATTTATTGACATTTGTTAACCGGGTTTGTCCAACTGGGCTTGTGGCCCATTTTCAGTGGAGACCCAAGGAGAAAAGCTCCAGTAATACATTTTAAAACAAGTACAGTTTTAAACAATATTGATATAATAGTTATAGCAAAACAATTCACATATGTTGGGTTACATGCATAAAGTTAAAGTTGCATTAAAAAGAAGCTAAGTAACAATTTTACATTGATATAGGTCAACAATAAACATTTTTTTGTTTGTATAAAATTGTGCAAATGCATAGTAGACACATTGGAGAGAGAGGTGTAATGAGGTACTAAGTATGGTCCTTTTGAGGGTACATAAAGGGAAGGAAGACTAGGTAGGGTCATGGCAAGGGCAGGTTCTGGAATTGAGAAAATAAGCTTTTAGTTCATTTTTAAAGTGTGAGGTGTGGGGGATTGAACGTAAGTCAAGGGGAAGTTTGTTCCAAGCATGGGCAAGGGAGTGTTTGTAGAGTAGTTTTCCTACTGACCTTTTTGGGTGGTAGATATCAAGTAATTGTTGGTTAGAAGTACGGAGGGTCCGGGATGGGATGTAGATGGAGACTAAGGAAGATAGAGATGGACAGAAGGAGGGTTTATAAAGAATAGAGTGTAGCATATGAAATTAATAAGATAGCAGAATCTGGGGAAGTTCAAGCCATTGAAGAGAATTTAAAGAAATGCAATGGTGTGAGTTGTATGGGGAGTTAGTAATGAATCTGGCTATTTTATGGTAAGTCTGTTGCAGTTTTAGAGTGGAGGCCTGGATATTGGTAAGAACTGGGGCGGCGTATAAGAGGGAGGGGAAGAGGAGTGCCTGGCCCAGGGTAAGTCTAGATTCAGGGGTTAGGATTTTTTTGTTCCGATATAGCAGACCTAGTTTCTGGTTTGTTTTTTTTATATATTGGAGTATGTGTAGGTTGAACTTGAGTTTGTCATTGATAATGTCCCGTAGAAGTTTTTGTGGGTGTCAGGTTGGATGTTTGTATTGTTAGAAGATGTAATAAAAAAGGAGGTTTTTTGATGAGAAAGAGAATGGGGAAGGAAAAGTGGGAGTTTGGTCTTTTTGGGATTTAGGATCAATAGGTTGTGAGATGTGAGAGAGCCATTGTTCAGTGGATAGTAGGGCCTGTTGGGTCAGGGAGTTTGGTCTTCTTGGGATTTAGGATCAATAGGTTGTGAGATGTGAGAGAGCCATTGTTCAGTGGATAGTAGGGCCTGTTGGGTCAGGGAGTGTAGTTCAGGAATGTTATTTGAGATGGATATAAGTGTGAAGTCATCGGCATACTGAATAAGGGAGGAATTCTTTGCATGAGGTGTAAAGATCATCGGTGAAGATGTTAAACAAAAGGGGTCCCAAGATGGAGCCTTGGGGAACACCAGTGGAGATGGGAAGAAAAGGTGAGGAGGATGAGAGCCATTTGACAGATTGTTCCTTGCCAGATAAGTAACTATTAAACCAGGCAAGTGTGGAGGGGGATAGGTGGAGATTTGTGAGTTTGGATAGTAGTAGAGGATAAGAGACAGTATTGAAGGCTTTGGAGAGATCTAGGAAGAGACAGGAAATGAGTTTATTGTTGTCTAGGGCCTCTGCAATGATATGAGTGAAGGAGAGGAGGGCAGTGGTGGTGCTGTGGTGAGGACGAAATCCATGTTGGGTAGGGGTAAGTAAGTGGTGTGTGAGGAGGTGATTGAGACACTGTGAGTGCATACATTTTTCTAATATCTTGGAGAGGGGGGAACAGAATGGCAATGGGTCAGTAATTTGAGGTGTCACTGGAGTTTCCACCTTTATGAAGAGGGATAGAGAAGAAAGATTTTCAAAGGGTGGGGACAATTGATTCCAGAATGGATTGATTAATTAGTATAGATACATGATAGGCAATTGAGTCAGCAGCAAGTTTGAGGAATGTAGGAGATTGTCAGTGGAAGGAGAGCAAGGTTTTAGCTTGAGTAGTAGAGATTTGATGTAAGTAATAGGAACTGGCTCAAAAGAAAACAAAGTTGTGTTAGTGGGACTTGGAGAGGTGGGTGTCAAAGTAGAGTTTGGCTTAGAGGTTACCAGATTTTGGATGGAAGGGATAGTGTTTATTCAGGAGGGTAGCTGTTTCCTGAGAGGAAGAGTTAGGGTATGGGGAGGGATTAGAGAGGGCTTTCCAGGATAGAGGATGTTGTTGAGAGTTGACCAAAATTTTCGAGGATTGGATTTGTTGTTAAGCTGAGCAGAGCTATAGTATAACTTTTTGTCATTAGTTGTCTTTTTTTGCAAGGTTCCTCAGTTGCCTGCATTTTTGAAGAAAAGGTGGTTATTTAGTTTTAGTCCAGGTTTTCCAAGCATGATCTCTTTGTTTCATAAGGGAACTACCCTCTTTGGAGAGCCAGGGGGCATGGTTTGATTTTACTCTGATCTTCCTAGAGGGAGCTAAGGAGTTTAGAGTATTCATGAAGATGCTATTGAAAGTGCTTACAACATCGTTTAGGGGGAGGTGTTTTAGGATGGACCAAACTATGTTGCGGAGAATGGAGTTAAATTGTGATGAATTGAAAGTCGATCGTTTTCAACAGTCTTTGATAAGGTGGGGTTTAGTAATATGGGAGTAGTGTCTTAAGATGGTGGTAGGGAGATGATCACTGAGGGAATCAGGTAAGGTGGTGGGATTGTGTTACTGGTGAGGGGAACTGGTAAGGATCCAGTCTATGATGAAGCTGGAAGTGGAATTTTTATGGAAGTGAGTGGGAGATGTTATAAGTTGGTGGAAGACGTTTAGGTGGATACTGAGTTGGGGGAGTCAGTTGTGAGTTTGGACCAATCACTGTTGACATCACCAAGGATAAGTGTCACATATGGTATGTTGTGGGAGAACCAGGATAGAATGTTTTCAAGAATGGGCAGATTGTTACCAGGAGGAAGGTAGACAGAGGCAATTGCAAGTTTTTTTGTGGAGATTCAGATGGCAGTTAAGGGTGATGATTTCAGCTGGGAGGAAGTCAGGAATTGGGGAAGGGTATGGTGAGAGGTTAAGAATGTTTGAGTAGAGGATGGCCACACCACCACATTTTTTTACAGGTCTATCAGATCGGAAGATATTATAACCTGGTGGGAGTATTACACTATTTGAGATTTGTGGCTTGAGCCAGGTTTCAGATAGGGAGAGGATGTGACGGGTATTGCGAGCTATCCATGAGTGCAGCTCAGTGACTTTATTTGCTAGGCTGTGAATATTCAATGAGTAAATAGTTAAGTATTTGGATGGAGATGACTGTTGTGACAGAGGGTAGTGACTGTTAGAGGAGTAAGATGGGGGCAGTGTAGAGGTAGTTTTGGGGAGAGAAGAGGGGCCAGGGTTGGGATGGATATCTCCAGAACAAAATAGGTTTTTAGTTAGGAGAGTGTGTGTGTAGTAGATGCTAGATGGAGTTTGTATAGTTTTGACTTAGCTTTTTGGGAAGGTTTAAAAACCTGTATTATGGATAGTTTATATAGACTTGAGGTAGAGGTAGTAAAGAGATTAGGGGAGATAGTAAAAGATGAAGTAGATATATGTTGTATGAGTCAGAAGTTAGTAAACATAGGAGTGGGTCAGAGAGATTGGAATGGTAAGAGATGGAGATAGAGAGAATAAGGAGTAGTGTAGAAGATCTTAGCAAATAATACATGTTGGAATAAAATATGGTCAGATAGAGTTGTTAGAGAGACTGTGGTATAGAGGAAGTGGTGTTGACAAGATTGACATATTAGTAAGGTGGTTGTGGCAATAGGCAGGACGTGGAATTGTAGTGGCTAGTGGGACAGGAAGGGGAGGGATAGTTGGGTATAAAGGTAATTGTAATGGTGGTGGGTGGGAATGGGGGTAGGGTAGGGGAGCGAAGTGAGCCCGAGCATAGCGAGGCTAGCACCCTGGTCAAGATGAAGTCATAGAAACAATCAGAAAAAGATAGTGAAAAACTATCTTGAGAGACAAGGATATAAAGTTTCTAAAGGTATAGTCACCAGAAATAAAATAAAAAGAAATAAAATATGAGCAGAAGTAAGCTTACAAAAGGACTCTGGCCTCAAGCTACACAAGTAGATTTACTTGAAGCAAACCCAGTGCTGTATGGTTAAAATAAGCTACAATAGAGAGGGGCTTTGGAGGGGAAGAGAGAGGTATTACTAGCAGCTAAAAGCAGGGCAAAACAAAAAAAAAATATGTAAGAGTCTGAAGACAGTAAAATAGGGCAGGTGCACTAGGAAAGGCAATTGTGAGTGAGGCTAGAAATGAATTCAGGGAAGGGTAAAGTGCAGAACAGGAGAATATACACAGAAACAGTATGAGGATAGTGGGTAACCAAAGAGAAAGGATAGGAGCTGCTGGCGTCTGCTTTTCATAGTGACTAGCAAAAAAAACACTGTAAATTCTTGTTGTGCTTATAAAGTCTAGCATTAATTAAAATATTAGCTTATGTAGTAGTTATTTACTGGGACACATACTTCAGTGGTATTATTTTAAGCTTAAAATGGTGGCTTCCGGACAGATAGAGTTGCAGGGTATCTGTTAAGGTTCTCAAACCTGTGTTGCCTGTACTGTGGCCAGGAGAAAACCGCAGGGAAAAATCCACTACAGCTATAAAAACAGAGAGGAGGGAGATTAGTTATGAGCAAGTAATTCTGGAAAAGAGTGAGAGACAAAAATACCATGGGTAGAGAGAAAAACATTAATACAGGTAGGCAGAGTTTAAACAAGATTCAGTTAATGAATATTCCAACATAGAAAATGCATCATTAGCAAAACAGAATCAAATTATGGTGGCTCTGTGGAATTTGTGGGAGCAATACATGCATAATAATGTTCAGAAGGAGGAGTGAGGTTTACAGAAGGGCAGGAATTATGTAATGTTGGACTGAATGACAGTTATAAAAAGAAAAAACATACAATGTATAATTTATGTACATGGAAAATGTTAACATGATTTGTTTTCTTTCCTATGAATGTATGTATGCCTTTAATTAAGTGATAATTTAATAATGATGTTTAAAAAATTAAGGTGGAGCTGCTCGATGTGAGAAGTCTAAACAACAACTTGCTCATTGTTGAGACACTCCTACATTTGGAAGGCATCGATATATGTCTAATCACCGACACCTGGTTTAAATGCCCAGAAAGCGCTCCCTCCATACAAGGGTTTGGTGCCTGTTATGCCATCAGAAGTAAGGGCAGCTGTGGTGACATATCCATGCTTGTAAGAGACCATATTACCTCTGCACAAATTTCCACAGGTCCTCAATTTCAACTTATTGAACTCCAAAGCACACTAAACAAAATCAACTATCAATTTATCTCATTACAGGACTCCTTCCATGACCACAAAATGTTCATGTCAGATTCCTAATTGTCATGGATGAACTCCCCATAGATAACTCCATAATTCTGGGAAACATTAACTTCCTATCAATTGACTGGAGTGCTCAGACGTTTTTAGACCTAATAAATAAAAATGAGTTGCTTGTAGATATTTCATCTCCCAAGCCCCTGCTTGCAGTTATCCAGGGCGACAGAAGTTGTCAGAGATTTGGAATGCATAGCTAGCCTTAAAAAGGTCCTTGTGGTTGTTAGCCTAGTACACCGTATGAACCTATTAAATCAATCAGATTGTAACTAGCCCAACTAGAGGACAAACTATTCTTGACTCACTATTTACAGATGTAGCATAATCGTGCTCAACTCCTCTTTTAACTCTTTCTGAATAAGCCAGACTATAAGCAAATAAACTTTTGCCTCCAAACTATCTACCCCCCCCCACAAAAAACAATATATTGGAATTAAAAGATTTCAAGCTCAAAAATCTCCTCAAATTCTATGTTAAAGTCTTGAAATTCACTTATAACAACATCACTCCACACAGCACCTCAGCTAACAGAGTTGGCAAGAAGTTTTATACCCCCAGAAATAAATGTATAAGATCAGTAGTCACCTCCAGATCCGAATATAATGGAACATATAAACACAAGCCATCCTGATGGCCCACTGACATAAATTACATTTCTTAATAAAAGATAAAAAAAAAGTCAGTGGATGCAGCAGATCTAAAGACCCCCCCCCCCCAAGGAATGGAAAATATTTGGAATTTGACTAAGAATTAAGGCTATTAGATCTACTAAGGCATCCCATGAACTCATGTTGAAATCTGAAGCCAAGGGCAATTGCAGATCCTTCTTTAGTTATGTTAGAAAACTAAGAAACAATCAACAATGTACAGAACTTGTACTAAATGACAAAATCTATTCAGATAGTGGATATTTTCAATAACCAAGCAAATAAATTTAGTTTAGATTTCACTATTGAAACAATTATCCAAAGATCTATGATCACCGTAGCTTTCAAATTCCCCATCAGCACCAAAGAACATGTGCTAAAAGTGCTGTTCAAGACTACACAATTCCTCCAGATAACATACTTGGCAGTTTGCCAAATACTATCAAACACACCATGGTGGAATGCCTACTAAAGTTGTTTAACTTGAGCCTTGCTACAGGTCCACTCCCAGAAATGTGGCATAGAGCAGTGATGATGCCACTCCATAAAGGTGGCCCTATTACCGCCCCAACTATAGGCCCATCAGCCTCACTGGTCTCATTTGTAAGGTCACGGAATGTATTATAACAGACTTTATTAACATTGTTTTTTTAAAGGTAGATCCTGTCTAATGAGCCCTGGTTATCTTTGAGAAGGTAACACAAGCTAGTGACAGCATTTCATAAGTTGTGTACCAGCATTAATGCAGTATGATGTTCCAGTAATGCTGACTCCAAGATTTCTGTATCAAATACTTTGTCCCCAACCCATAAATTCAATTGTCTTTTAAAGGATTGTTAAGTTCTTAATGTCTGCAATATGAAGTGGGTACGTTATACCATAATATCATCAATCTTTGAGTTAAGTAAGAGTGACATAATTGTGTCCTCATAGTACCTACATCTGATGTCTCTTGTTAAACTGCAGCTGTAAATGTTTATGCCCAAGAATGAATTGAATATATTTTATAGAAAAATTGACTTAATATTAGAGGACAATTTATTGCAAGGATTAATTGATGTTGAGTTATTTAACTTTTTGAAAGTATCCAAACAGGTTATACCTGCGATTTTTGGAATCCCAAAAATACACAAACAGCTTGAAGACCCCCCCCCCATTGAGGACAATAGTTACGTCAAAGGGATCCAAGACGCAGCCTTTAGCAATATTGGTTGACAATAAATTAAAAAAATTTCATTTGAAATATTCACATATATTGGTGGACTCATGGGACTTTTTAGGTAAATTTAGTACTACTCCATTTAATGAGAGCTTTCTTTTCTTGACCATTGATGTAAAAGATTTGTTTTCGGTGATTCCCCAAAAGAAGGGCCTGGAATGGTTTGAAAAGATGCTTGCTGATTTCCAAATGTGGAATCCAGATGAATTTAGATTGGTACTAGAAAGTATGGAATTAGTTTTGAAATATAATTTCATTTATTTCCAGGGTGATATATACCTTCAACTTGACGGTGTAGCAATGGGCTCAGCATGCGCCCCAGTTTATTCAAATAGAATCATGCTATACTGGGAATTAACATATGTTTTGGAGTCAAGGTTTAAGCAATATATAGTGAGATATTATAGGTTCCTTGACAATATTTTTATTGTCTGGGAGGGCACATATGAAATTATCAAAGAATTTATTGAATTTTTGAATAATAGTACAAATTTCCTAAAATTTACATATGATTGTAATGAGAATGAAATGCATTATTTGGATGTTAAGGTGAGTAAAGACTATGAGAAAAGGAACTATAGATCCAATATTTACAGGAAGGAATGTTATTCTAACTCTGTTACATTATCAGAGTGACCATCCCTATTACTTAAAAAGGAATATCATTAAAGGTCAGTTGATTAGGGTGTCAAGAATGACATCGGACCCAAATGATTTTACTAGAGATCTTGACTTGGTCCAAGATATGTTTAGGAAAAGAGGGTATCCCAAAAGGTTGATAGAGAATGTTAAAAAGGAAATTATTAAGAAGCATGACACAGAATATGGACCATTATTAAAGTATGGAGGGTCAATGGATATTAGCAATATAGAGCATATAGATAGTAAGCTAGACAATATGAATAGGGATGGAATTATTATAAAATCTAACTTGAAAGAGAATGTTAGTGTTAAATATGGAGTGGAACTACCACGGTTGATATTAACCTATTATTCTGATATGGGATGGTTGAGGAAGTTTATTAATGGGATTTGAAACATGTTCAGGAGGATGCCCACGGGAGTACAGTTTTTTCAGGAACCCTTAAAATATAGCTTCAGGAGAAATATGAATTTGAAAAACATCCTGGAGATGAAGAAAGGTGAAACCAATGGAGGGGCACAGCGGAAAACAGGTACACACAAGTGTGGAAGGTGTGCCCAATGCCCGTTTATGGCAGGTGAGAAGGAACTTTACATCGCTAGCATTGGGTTCAAACTGATGAGTCACACTTACTCTAGTTGTTATACAAAAGGAGTTGTGTACCTGGCATATTGTTTAATATGTGGGGCATACTACGTGGGGAAAACCGAAAGGAATTTAAGAAATAGGGTATACGAACATGTCAGAGACATTAATAAAAAGAATGAGAACAATGCCCTTTACAGGCATACCCTTAAATGTACGAATACGAACATTAAATTTTGGGTATTGGAAGAGGTTAAACAGAAGGACAGGGGTGGGGATTGGGAAACATTCCTGGAATATCATGAAATGATATGGCAAATAAGACTTGATTCCTGTACTCACCCAGGGATGAATGATCATATCTCTATTAAACCAGCGCTGAAGTTGTTGTCATTAAATCCCAAGAGAACATATATATATATATATATGTGTGTATTTTATTTATTTTTATCATTATTATCATCATTTTTAGGGGTATTATATTTACACATTTATACACTGTTAATTTATTTATATAGTTCTAATATATAGGTTAGTACTGAATTATTTTTGAATAGATTAGATAGGTTATGTATTATATTATATATATTTTTACTATAGTAAGTATGAAGTTTATATTGTATACATTTATGTATGTATGTGACATACATTTTTTAACTATTTAAGTTATACCACATTCTTATAAAAGTGTTATAAACAGAGTATTTTAATATGGCATTTTACCAATGCTGTAATATAACACAATAAAATATAGCTAGGCTTTTGAGCGCCAAAACTAGTCAATGGAAAAGAGGGGAAGGTTATTTAAATATGGACTTTTTTAAACAAACAGATGATTCTGATGAAGTCTCAGGTTATGAGATGAAAGCCCGCTTAATCTGCTTACTTGTTTTGTTGTATTTGTTTTATGAGTTACATTAAAACTTTTTCACCATTCGTTCAGTTTCACTCGTTCCTTGGAATTAATAAGGTGGAGGACAGATTTTATTGTAACCGGACAGCGGTGTGTGTTTTATACTGTTGGCCATTTTTGCAGTTGCTGCATTTGTTTCAAATACTTTGTCCCCAACCCATAAATTCAATTGTCTTTTAAAGGATTGTAAGTTCTTAATGTCTGCAATATAAAGTGGTTCGTTATACCATAATATCACCAATCTTTGAGTTAAGTAAGAGTGACATAACTGTGTCCTCATAGTACCTACATCTGATGTCTCTCTGTTAAACTGCAGCTGTAAATGTTTATGCCCAAGATAACTTGTAAACTAGAGTCATGAAAGACTTTGTAGGCAAATATTAATTTACCACAGATGTAACAATAAATAGTAAATAAATTGAGGTAGTTGCATGTATTATTATAGCTATAATCTTTGTGAAGTAAAATCTCTTTGGTGCATTTGGCAAATTGGATAAAAGACAGAACCTACACAATACAGGTGGCAGGGACAGCATCAGAGAACATGAAGGTGACAAGTGGTGTCCTGCAGGATTTAGCACTGGAACAGCTTTTGTTCAGTATTTACTTCTCTGACCTACAGACTAAAAACCAAGACCTATGGCTAACCAGTTTTGTGGATGATTGTAAACTGGGTGTCGTTGTCAAACCTCATGATTACATGGAAGCACTCCAGCGGGAATGTGCACTTATAAATGCCTGGTGTATTGAAAATGTACTTAAAATGATGCTAAAAAATGCAACATTGTCACATTTGACAGTCAAATCATCCTGTCAACGTATACTACTGACTTTACCCCACTTCAGAATGAAAATGTAGTTAAAGATGTGGGAACCTGGGTTGATTTCATCTCATGTGACTACCATGTAGCAACATTTGTCAGGAAATCCTTCTACTTGCCACAGCTGATCACCAGTTGAATATCTTCCAGATCTAAAGGGTTATTGTCTTCTTGTATTTAACACTGATCAGACCTATTATAGAATAAGAGGCCCCCTTTGGAATGTGCCTCAGATATATCAAACAGTTGGAAAGACTCCCAAAAGTTCCTAACACAAATTATGACTGGTTTACATTTTCTAAGTTAGCAGAAAATACTATATTGTTCCTATTTTCTGCGTATTATAGGCTGCTAAGATTAAACCTATGCCTTGCCTTGCCCTCTAAGCAATCAGGGAACCAGTGGTCCAGGATCTCTTTTTCTCTCACAAATAAAACAATCACACACATACCAGAACAAGGAATCTATACCTGCTTCAGCAGATCAATAAAACAAGGTTGAAAGAGACTCATTACTGCATTTCCCTCACCGCTGGAATATACTCCCCCTGCAGATAAAGCAATGTGATACACTGTCTTCCTTCAAACAGGACCTGGATAAATTCATCCCATGTGTTACTGGCCTAGTCCTCCTCAGGAACAAGGCACAGTCTAGGGTGGGCACTGGCAAAGTGCCATGGTCACTAGACACGGTAGCCTTTAATTTCTTATGGTTTCTTCACTATTTCATTTATTTTAAACACCTCTGATTGCCTTTGATTATTTTTTTTTCTTTTAAATGACTGGAAGCCATCTCCTATAGCAAAGCTGAAACTTGAACTGTTTTTTTGCAGAACAGCTTACACAATTTTCAGCAAGAGTTTTTTCTTTGCCCTTTCTTTCTGGTTGATTTTCTCTTACTTTCTCCAGATTTCTTCTTTGCAGACATCCATGAAGTGTAACTGCTAGCAAGCAATTAAATTTTATCAAAACTGATAGCTGTTCATCTTACAGTGAAGAATTAACAGATCCATTACATTTTTTCTAGATTCATACAAACAAGACTAGCTTCTTACAGTTGATTCTTAGTTCATTAGTCTGTTTATTTAAGCTGGGCAGAACTGGATGTTTACAGGTCTTGAGCAACAAAATTAGTAAAGAAGAGACCATAAAGTCAATAATTTCCTTGAGACTCTTACAAGAATTTCTGATGAAGCTGTTCATGCAAAGCACAGGCTTAGCTCTGTACATCACATCATGTTCCATATCCTTAACACATCAAAAGCAAAACCATATCACATGATTAAGATTGAACCAAGAAGAGTTCATTTTCAACAATAAAATATAATAGATGTAGTATACTCTCTGGCTGGAAGTAGCAGGGGGTATATGGGACACACAGCTACTGAGTCTTGTGACCATGGCACTTTGCCAGTGACCAACCTAGAGAAGTTTATTCTTGTAAATACCTTTGTTTGTAGTGATTTCTTACTTATTTGTTATATGTATGTGAGTGGTTTATGATTTACTTGTAGAATTACCTGTTATTATTTGCTAAATTGTATTTACCTGTTAATTTCTTTGAAATGTGATCTTGGAGCTTATCTCCCCGGGCCTCTACTGAAAATGGACATATATACAGTTAGACTAGCCTGGTCAACAAATGTAAAATAAATAAATAAAATAAATGTTGGCAGTGGAGGGGTGAAGTTCCCACTTACAAAGTACTTTAATGGTGTAAATTCCAAGTTTTGGGTATTTATTTTATTGTAGTTGCATTGGTTTATTTAAGAGTTGAGACCAACAGTTTGATAAAGCCAAAAATACATTCCTCCACCCACCATATGTTGAGCTAAGCTTTTAAGTAAATATTACTTATCAAACTAGATATGTTATATACTTTTATTTTTGCTGTTAAATAGCTGTAGTTTGGAGCCATTGAAAATTACACAACAGAGAACCAATCTTAAGTTTTTTTATTTGACTATTACAACATGTTTTAATGTGTGGAAAGCAATTCTCTCTATACTTGTTTATCAGGCTAAGATACTGTTATTACATATTAGCTAATTATTAAATACAAAAAATAGCTCAGTGTATGTATGAATGTTCATACAGCAGGCAAGATGAATTGTTTGAGTTTCCTAACTCCTAAAACACAGCAATAACCAAGATAGCCATAGTTCCTATGGATGCATTCACTTCTGAATTCTTGGTATTTGAACTATAACTGATTTTAAATTCTGTGATATAAACTGTAATGTAATTGAAGGTGAAGTCAAGAAACTGGCATGTTTCACTACATGAAAACTGAGGTTTCAATTGCAGGACAAATTTTATACTTGGCATAATTTTCTGCAACTATTAGTGTTTTTTATAATCAGCTCTACATGAAGTTGGCATATTTATTGTGGAAAAACTGGCTGTGGGTGATATAAGAAATTACAGTTTATCCAGCATGTATTAGTTAGATTACATATCATTTTATTAATTTTGCAGAGGCAGTTGGCCCTGGCAGGCTACTCTTCGACTTAAAACTTTCCATAAAGACAGTCGACTGTTGTGTGGGGCAACACTAATCAGTAACTGCTGGGTTTTAACAGCAGCTCATTGCTTCAAGAGGTGAGATGGGAGAGCTTCAGGTAAAAGCACAAGCTATGTCTCTTTGTTCTGTGGCAAGCATGAAATTCTTAACTATGCCATCATTTTTTTTTTCTAACTTTAAGTAAATAATAAACCATGATATGCTATGCTTTAGAGGATTTCCGAGCAGTTAGGAGGCATGCTAAAGTGAAGGAGTAATTAGAAAAAAGTCCCCCTGTTCCTGAAACTGCATTAAATTAGTTGCAGCAAACACATCGTTTACTACTCTTACAAAACAAGTGGTTTCTGAATTGAGAGAGAAAACAGCACATATACATATATGGCTTCCATCTTTCATGGTCACAGTATGCTGTGGGTGGGGCCAGTGATGCCAGCTTTATACCTAAGAGAGGGTATGACCTTACTTTTAGTCCCTGCAACAGCAGATTTTTCCTAGGAAAAGCATTACGGTACTTGACTAGTAACTGACTTGCTTGGGAACCCACCTTTGCAAGGCGCAGTGAAAAGCATATTCTGTGCAGTAACATGACTAATGCATATGTTTACATATGCTGTCAACATTCACACCTGAGGTAGGTGATAATCATGCATTTCAAGAGCAAATCACGGCAGGGTTGGTCATGCACAGTGGCAGTGTGATGTACACATGCAGTGCATTACCCTGTATAACTGATATGGGGGAAAACTGACGTGTAAAGCTTTAATGACTTTTCAACAGCACTGCAAGTTTGTGGCCTTGCTAGAGCTGTATAAATGAGCTGAGTGGAAAAGCATTGTACATGCATAGAGGTACATGATATGCTGAAACTGGTATTCCTATACAAGACAAAATGGAAACAAATAACTTTTTTTTTAAATTTCAGATATGTAGATAGCATCTTTATACAAAAGAGCTACTTGGCATATATGAAATGAAAAAATGCAACTGGTACATTAAAATGATGCAGTAATTAAAACCAGAAAACAGTACTGCAGACCTTTAAGACTGTTACTTTCAGTTAGGCATTGTCAAACATTTTTGGCAAGTGTATTCTTCTAGAACAGTTATTCTTGAAATTATGTATATATGAACAACCAAAACAAAAAAGAAGATAATCCAAGCAATACGACCAAGTGAAGAGATCCAACACTATTTATTACCCTTTCTCTAGCGCCTCGGCTCATGCCTTCAAGGAGAATGAGTATTACAAACACTTCCAAATTATTTATACCATACAAAAACATCAATTACAAAATCAATAAAACAATTTAACAATCAAACAATTAATCACAATATATTTCATTCATAAAAATACTTTCCAGTTACATTCCACATTAATGCCACTAGGTGTCAGTGTGTTGTACTTTAATATAAAAACAGTTTCCTTATATAACAGCTTTTGTTTAACTAAATCACTATTATTTTTTATTGTGATCTGTTCCAAAACTGTTGCCAGTAGACCATCTGGTTTACTGTCATGATAGTATCTAAAATGCACTGCCAAAGGGCTTTCTAATTTTTTACTCTTTATGTCCCTCACATGCTCCTGAAGTCGAACCTTAAAGGCTCTTTTACTTTCTCCTATATAAAATAGTCCACACGGACATTTTAAAGCATATACTATTGCTACTGTGTTGCAGGAAAAAATTCCACAAGATTTAAAAACTCTACCATTAATACATTCAAAAGTCTTACTAATATATTTACACGAAATACACTTCCTACACTGATATGTACCCATTGAAACTATCTCTATTTTTAAATTAATATTGGGACTAGAATACCTTGCATGCACTAACATATCTTTAAGGTTTCTCCCTCTTTTATAAGAAAATGTAATTTTTGTTGGAATAACTTCCATTAAATCTTTATATTTAAATAAAAAAGGCCAGTACTTTTGTACTGCCTTTTTAACTTCTTCTGTTATTAAATCATATGTTAAAAACAAAAACATTTGTTTATCAAAACAATTATCTTCTTCTGTTTTCATCTTACTTTTTTATTTTTATTCACATATGATCCTTCACTTCTTGCTCTTTGTAAAGATGATATAACTTCCTTTTCATTATAATTTCTCCTAATGAATAAATCCACAGTTTTTTTAACTCTATTTCTAATTCATTACTATTATTGCACAACCTCATAATTCTAGTAAATTCCCCATGTGCCAAAGATTTCATAAGATGAGAAGGATGGTGACTTAACCCATCTAAAAAATGTAAATTTTCAAACTTTCTATAAATTCTTGTAACTATCTTACCATTACTCATACCTTCTAAAGTCAAATCCAAAAAATTCACTTTTCTGCCCATTTGAAAATCATCAAATTCCAGTCCAAATTGGCTTTTTTGTAAGTTTTTTTTAAAATTTCCCATCTCATCTATGCCACCCTTACATACAAAAATCAAATCATCAATATATCGATAGTAACTTACTACATATTTCTTATAAAATTCCAGCTGATACAAAAAATCTAATTCAAAAGAATTCATCAGAATATTCGCATACATGGGGGCAAAACTTGCCCCCCATGGCTGTACCTTTTAATTGATGAAATAACTGACCATCAAAGTAAAAATAATTATTTTTAAGACAAAATTCCATTAATTCAATAATATAAAAGGACGTGAGCCGAGGCGCTAGAGAAAGGGTAATAAATATTCTTGAAATTATGGTTGTATAGTTAGTATGATTGTCCACAAGGAACTGTAAAATGAAAGTAGATGGAAAGATAGAAATCTGACATTCACAATGAGAGCAGATGCAGAAATTAAGAAAACGGCCTGTTTAGACAGCTGATCAGTCCCTGCTGTTTTGGCTAACTTCATGATTCTGATGTACAAAGAAAGAGATGTAAACATTTATACTTGTTCTTGAATTGATGTGATTTCATCTGTGATACCAATGGTGCTGCGGTAGCGTTGTCGCCTCACAGTAAGACACTTTCCGGTTCGATTCTCGGCTAGAGCGTCTTCTGCGTGGAGACCTGCGTGAATGGGCGTACCTTCGTTGAAGGTTGTGCGTCAGGCCTGGCAAGCCGGTACGTAAAAATCAACTGCCAATCATTAGCGGACCGGAGTTCCGATGTGGCGACCCCCTAACCGGGAAAAGCCGAAAGTCACAAACAAACAAACAAACCAATGAAATTGCCTTTCTCAGCAGAATGTAAACTATTTAAAGGTATAGAACCAAAATCTTTACAGAGTGTTTCATTACATAAATATTCGGTACTTGCGTATTAACGCAACCAGATTTTTAACCCCGTGTAGTTCCTGATATTCTCGCAAAAGAACTGTTTACTAAACTAAAAAGGGGTGTGTAAAGTCCAATTCACTTTTTGTAGCACTTCGGTTATGACAGAGGAACTGGACTTACGGCCAAAGTCCTCTTCCTTGGTAGCATCCTCCTTTTACCACACTAACTTCATGGAAATTAAGAAGAAGAAGCAGGGCAGAATAAAATTATGGCAGATTCCAAAGATGACAAGCGGGTCATTTGCAATAGCAGCATATCACCTTCTTCTTCTTTTTCTGGATGTCTTGTACGAGGCACAGCTTGTAATCTACGGTTCTTACACAAAAAGAAGTAAGTATGCAGAAAAACGATAAAATCTATCAGTGGCTTGACTGGAGAAACTAGCCGCAGTGTTTTGAACATCTGATAGAAAGCAAAGACAATCAAGGGGATTTTCAAGTAGAAAAAAATGGCAGTACTGCAAAATCATTTCGACATTCTTCATTCAACTTTTTTTTTTTTTTTTTGGATTACCCTCTCTATTGTAATTGATCCCCAAAGTGAGACTAGCATTGGGGGAATGAAAGGAAGTTAGCAGATGCAAAAGATTTTGCAGCACTGCCATTGTTTCTACTTGAAAATCCCCTTGATTGTCTGTGCTTCCTATTGGACGTTCTGATGTATGTAAAAGGGCACAGACACTGCAGCTAGTTTCTCCAGTCAAGCCAACGCAGTCGGTGAAGAAGCAGCGGCGGAAGAAAATGGTGATTGCTTTCCCAAGCCCTATGTTTACAACCCAACCTTCCATTAAAACTTAAAAATGTTTGGCCTTACTTGTAAAACACAAATTCGACAGACCTTACAGGGCAAACCCAAACATCCATTCTTCAATTTTACGTCCGTTATCGCAGCATGAAAATCTGGTTGGGGTAATACGCAAGTACCAAATATTCTAATGCAAAAATTCATAATCATGTCATTTTTTTTTTAAACACTCATATTGAATCATCACTTGTGACACAAGCAAATTTACATTTATATAAAAATAATCAAATTGTATTAAATTAAAATTAACAAATGTTATACTTCACATATATCGCTATATATATATATATATATATATATATATATATATATATATATATATATATATATGTGTGTGTGTGCATGTTAGGCCACGGTGGTGCAGCAGTTAGCGTTGTCGCCTCACAGCAAAAGGTTCTCCAGTTCGATTCTCGGCTAGAGCACTTTCTGTGTGGAGTGTGCATGTCCTCCCCATGGTCGAGTGACGTTAAAGACATGCAGGTAGGTGCGTTCATGAATGGGCGTGCCTTCTTTGAAGGTTGGGCATCGGGCTGGCAACTCGGCACCATAAAAATCCACTGCCAATCATTAACAGACAGGAGTTCTGCTGTGGTGACCCCCAACCGGGAAAAGCCGAAAGACTTTATATATATATATATATATATATATATATATATATATATATATATATATATATATATATATATATATATATATATATATATATATATATATATATATATATATATATATATATATATATACATATATATATATATATATATATCTACTGCTCCACTACGTCAAGCACCAACCAAATGACCATATACCCTAAATGGGTATTTATAAACCCAAAATCAGCAATGAAACACCATTCCAGGACAAGGCATTATAGCATCCACGTAGTTTATTGTCCGACTCACAACAGTGCATACACAAACCTAGGTTTCTCCCACTGGCATCATCAGCGTGTATTGCAGTCAGGGAACAGTGACATATTTATCCCCATTCCATCAATCATTTATTTAAAGGCACAATGTACCCAATAACAAAATTATTAAACACAAAATCCCCAAATATCATATAGTACACTAATTTTTATAGGTACCATTACTCAAATTGCTACCTAAAACATTACTATTTCATCTCCTTGAATGCCTAGCACCTATTATATCTTGAATAATCTTACCAAAGTAATTTAGACCTGGTTTAAATAATACTCCTAAATACACTATCCACTTCCTTTCTTTTTCAGTTAATATTCTGTGTTTACTGACTAGCGTTAAATTTCCCCTACTACCTGATCAATATCCAGAAAAATTAAATGTGCTCCTGCATGCATTTGAGTGTGTTTATACAATGCACTTCATGCTCTTTTACAATTGATGTCACTTATATGTAGTGCTATTCTCTGTCTAAAAGATAAAGAGTTCTGCCCCACATAAAATGCCCCACATTGGCACACCGCCATATAAACCACCCATTCACTACTACATGTGATCAAGCGTCTTATGTCATATACCTTGGGTGTATTTATAGACGTAAATGACTTCGTTTTAGAAATAACCTTACAGTGAACACAATGTCCACAATATGTGCTTCCCATTATTTTACTAACATGGTTGTTTGTAACATATTTTTGACTTTTCTTAAAGTTAGCTAAACTTTCACCTATGGTCTTCCCTCTCCTGTAACCAAAGGAACACCGTGTGTCTATTAGTGTACCCAAAAACCTGCCAATGTCGCTGTAGTATATCTTTAATTTTGAAGCTGTTACTTCCAAACTTAGTCATGAACGTAATAACCTGGTTTCCTTCAACTTGTGGTGGCTCGACCCCCTCCAATAATTGCATTCTAGGAATAGAATCTGCCATACGTATGGCTCTATCAACCTCTCTGGCTTTATATCCCCTTGCCAGAAATCTAGACCTCATCTGTTTGGCCTGTGCCTGAAAATCATCCAGTTGACTGCATATAAGCTTAAGTCTTTTAAATTGAGCTTGGGGGATATTATTAATAATATGATGTGGGTGGTTACTATCTGCCCTTAACAATGAATTCTTGGTAAATGGCTTCCTATATAAACTAGTGTGTACCACGCCATCACTAGCCTTGGTGACCATGCAATCCAAAAATTCAATTCTTTTCCCTTCCAATTTACCACTAAACTGAATCCCATACTGATTTTGGTTTAGGAAGTTAACAAACTGTCGCCACCTATCCGTAGTACCCTGCCATACTACCCAACAGTCATCCAAATACCTTCTCCACATCAATAATTCTGATGTAAATTCTGTCTGTCGGTAAATCATTGCACCTCCATGTACCCCATAAACAGATCTGCATATATGGGAGCAAAAGTTGCTCCCATAGCTGTACCTTTTATCTGCACGTACCATTCTGACCCATATCTAAAAAAATTATGTTCTAACACCAAGCCCATAATTTTAATAAAAATTCCTGTTCGTCATTCTGATAATAATCCGAAACATGAAACCAATATTTTACTGCCGCTATTCCACCTTGATGAGGAATATTCTTGTATAGAGCTTGTACATTTAATGTGCCAATAAAGGCCTGAGTAGGAATATAAAGATCATCCATTAGCTGTAAAAACTGATTAGTATCTTTAATCCTAGTCGACACATATGTTAATAATGGTTTCAGTTTTAATTCCAAATATACTGATAAGGGTTCTATCAAGGACCCTCTACCAGCTACAGTGAGTCTACCTGGTATGGGGGAAATGGACTTATGGATCTTAGGGACTA